>NW_028234026.1:0-2500 GCF_037954325.1 Fistularia commersonii
CATCCACAACCAAACAAACATTCGCTCATCCACTCATTCACATGTGTGTGCCCAATGGTACTCCCTGTCCGCGACCCCCCCCCCCCCCCCAAAAGAGCCTCTCACACACACATACAGACACAGACACTCACACACACACAGACACACACATACACACATACACACACCTTAAGTCTTCATAGCTGTGCTAATAGCTTTAGCCGAAACGCATCCACAACCAAACAAACATTAGCTCATCCACTCATTCACATGTCTGCGCCCTGGTACTCCGTGTCCGCGACCCCCCCCCCCCCCCACCAAAACAAACTATCACACACATACACAAAGAACCTCACACACACACACACACACTGACACACATACACACATTAAGTCATCATAGCTGTGCTAATAGCATTAGCCGAAACGCATCCACAACCAAACAAACATTAGCTCATCCACTCATTCACATGTGTGTGCCCAATGGTCCTCTTTTCCGCTCCACCGCTCCTCCGCTATAGGCCCTGGTACTCCCGATCCGCTGGACTCAGGAGAATTATGGGACGTGCTTCTGCCCTCCATCCGCTTCACAGCTCATCCGCTCCAGGCCCAGCTACCTCCTGTCCGCGCCCCCCCCCCCCACACACACAAACACACACACACACACACACACACACACACAAGAACAAACAAACACACAAACACACACACACAAACACACCTTAACTCATCATAGCTTTGCTAATAGCTCCCAAGCTTCCCCGCCTCTGAGAGGAGAAACAATACCTCCGCTACTACGCTCCTCCGCTTCTCAGCTCCACCGCTCCTCCGCTATGGGCCCTGGTACCCCCCCACCTAAACACACTCACACACACACAAAAACACACAAACACACACACGCGCACACACACACACACACACACACACAAACACACCTTAACTCATCATAGCTGTGCTAATAGCATTAGCCGAAATGCATCCACTACCAAACAAACATTAGCTCATCCACTCATTCACATGTGTGTGCCCAATGGTCCGGGAGCTCCAATCATACGTCCGGGGGATCTATATCTGGAGAAGGCTCACAGTGGCCGGTCTAAGGCGTCCTACTGCACCCAAACTTCCCATCCTCTGCCTTTGAGAAAAGAAAAATTACCTCCACTCCTCCATTCCTCTGCTTCTCCGCTCCACTGCTCCTCCGCGAAGGGCCCTGGTACCCCCCCCCCACCTAAACAAACTCTCACACATACACACACGAACACACTCACACAGACACAAAAAACAAACACACACACACACACACACACACACCTTAATTCATCATAGATGTGCTAATAGCATTAGCCGAAACGCATCCACAACCAAACAAACACTAGCTCATCCACTCATTCACATGTGTTTGCCCAATGGTAATCCCTGTCCGCGACCCCCCCTCCCCCACCAAAAGAGCCTTTCACACACACACACACACACACACACACACAAAGACACTCACACACACACAGACACACACATACACACATACACACATTAAGTCATCATAGCTGTGCTAATAGCATTAGCCGAAATGCATCCACAACCAAACAAACATTAGCTCATCCAGTCATTCACATGTGTGTGCCCAATGGTCCGCTTCTCCGCTCCTCTGCTCCTCCGCCCTCCGCAACCGCCAGACATAAGCGAATCAGGCTCCAGGCCCTGGTACTCCCAATCCCCGGGACTTACGCGAATTGTCGGCCGGGCTTCCGCTCACCTCCGCTCCTCCGCTCCACCGCTCATCCGCTCCGGGCCCTAGTACTCCTGAACTGCTGCACATCATTAAATCATGCTACAGGCCCTGGTACTCCCTGTCTCAGGGATTTAGGCATATTGTGGTCCATCATTCCGCTCTTCTCCGCTCCTCCGCTCCTCCGCTCCTCCGCTCCTCCGCTCCTCCGCTCCACCGCTCCACCGCTTCTCCGTTCTTCCGCTCATCCGCTCCGCCGCTCATCCGCTCCATGCCGTAGTAGTCCAGAACTGCTGGACATAAGCGAATCAGGCTCTTGGCCCTGGTACTCCCTCCACGCGGGACTTGGGCAAATTGTCGGCCGGGATTCCGCTCTCCTCCGCTCCTCCGCTCCTCCGCTCCTCCGCTCCTCCGCTCCTCCGCTCCACCGCTTCTCCGTTCTTCTGCTCATCCGCTCCGCCGCTCATCCGCTCCGTGCCCTAGTAGTCCAGAACTGCTGGACATAAGCGAATCAGGCTCCAGGCCCTGGTACTCCCTCTCCGCGGGACTTGGGCAAATTGTCGGCCGGGATTCCGCTCACCTCCGCTCCTCCGCGGGACTCAAGGCGAATTGTCGGCCGGGCTTCAGCTCTCCTCCGCTCCTCCGCTCCTCCGCTTCTCCCGCTCCTCCGCTCCTCCGCTCCTGGCCCTGGTACTCCTGAACTGCTGGACATGAGCGAATCAGGCTCCAGGCCCTGGTACTCCCTCTCCGCGGGACTTGGGCAAATTGTCGGCCGGGATTCCGCTCACCTCCGCT
>NW_028234026.1:12500-35000 GCF_037954325.1 Fistularia commersonii
TTTTTGGTTTTTGGATTTTTCCATAAGTTTTAAGGATTTTTTTTTTTTTTAATTATTCAAAATCGTTTATGAAGAAATTAAAATTTGGGGAACATTGCTGCATTCTGTTTTTGTGAACGAAGAACTTGGCCAGGCCAGGAGATCTGTGAGTTACCCCTCAATACCCGCTGGGTCTTTTACGGAGGAATAATATGTGTGGCACGTCTCTTGCTTTGCAGAACTGGAAGAAGTTTATTATGCTAGACAAAAAAAGAAATTGAAAGGAAATAATTAAATAAATAGATAGACAAATGAAATTAAAAACGAAAAAAAAAATTAGAAGAAACATTACTTCCGCTCCTCCAATCCTCTGTTTCTCAGCTCCACCGCTCCTCCGCTATTGGCCCTGGTACCCCCGATCCTCCGAACTCAGGCGAATTGCGTGACGTGCTTCTGCTATTCTCCGCTCGTCCGCTTTTCCGCTTTGGGGCTTGGAACCCCTGAACCGCTGGACATAAGCGAATCACGGGCAGGATTTCTGCCCTCCTCCGCTCCTCCACTCATCCGGTACAGGCCCTGGTACTCCATGTCCGCGACCCCCTCCACCTTAACAAACTGTCACAAACACACACACACACACACACACACACATACACACACGCACACAAACACACTTACACACACCTTAACTCATCATAGCTGTGCTAATAGCATTAGCCAAAACACATCCACAAGCACACAAACATGATCTCATCCACTCATTCACATGTGTGTGCCCAGAGGTCCGGGAGCTCCATGTTGTAAATGGGCGGTACTTTTACCTATAGGTGGCGCTACTGCTATATCAGTGTGTTACGTCTGTGTGTTTTTGCGTCTTAACAAAGGAAGAAGAACGTTCCGTGTTTTTTTCTTTCATGCTGCCTGCAATAAAGTTCGTTCTTAAAATACAATAGGTTATGGGCCCAGAGTGTCTCTAAAAGGCTGGATTACACTGAATATTTTGTGTGATAGTGAACAGTATTGTGGGAACTCACAATGGAGGACAAGCTGTTTATCGACAAGCTGAGCGGACCGGAGAATTGGGCAACGTGGAAGTTTCAAATGGAACATCTGCTAAAGGCTAAAGGACTGTGGCGAATGCTAACAGAGGAAGACACATTAGCCCCAGATGCTAACGCAGCAGCACAGGGTGAGTTCACGAAACAGAGAGAGAAAGCGTTCTCTGTGTTAGTGCTCAATGTAAGTTCATCCCTGTTGTACCTGATTACAAACTGTAAGACTCCCAAAGAAGTGTGGACTACACTGAAAGATATTTTTGAAAGAGACACGCTGGCAAATAAACTATTTCTGAAGAAGAAATATTTCAGGTGCGAAATGAAGGAAGGAGATGGTTTGACTGAGCACCTCAAACAAATGAAAGAACTGACTGACCAGTTATCAGCAATAGGAGCTGTAATTGAAGAGGAAGACCAAATTGTAACATTGTTGGGAAGTTTACCACCAAGTTACGCTACAGTTGTCACTGCACTGGAAACAAAGATTAACCCTAACCCTAACCCAAGCAAGAAAAACAAATCAAAAAAGAAAATCCACAAAGCTAAAAATGTGGTGTGTGAGGATGAGGATGGTTCATCTGAAAGTGCCTTTGTAGCTAGAAGGGAAAGCTCAGAAAAACCACATCAGTTTGAGTGGTTAATTGATTCTGGAGCATCAAAGCACATGACATGCGAGCAAGGAATTCTTAAGGAATACCAGCAGTTCTCAAAAGAACAGTCAGTGAAGCTCGGTGACGGCAGGGTGGTTGATGCCCTGGGAATTGGAAATGTCAACATGACAATGACCTTCAAGTCAAGCAAGGTAAAAAATGCTACGATGTATGATGTGCTGTATGTTCCAAAACTTTCTGGGAATTTATTCTCAGTGGGAGCTGCCACCAAAAAGGGAACTACGGTTCAGTTTAAGAGGTCCTGCTGCTACATTCGTGGAAAAGATGGAACTCTTAAAGGAATGGGAGCACGAAGAGCTGATGGACTATATCAGCTAGATGTGAAAAGAAATGAATCAGTCACTCACAGTGCATCAGTAGCTGCTATCTTGTGGCACCGGCGCCTCGGTCACACTACCAAGCTGAAGGAACTAAAAGGTCTGGTGAACGGAGTGGACTTCTCTGCAGACAAAGTAGTTCCCTTCTGTGAAGGATGTGTGGAGGGCAAGCTGGCTAAAAAGCCATTCAAGTCGATTGGAGAAATACGTTCCGAGCGCAAGATGCAGTTAATTCATAGTGATGTCTGTGGTCCCATGCAAACTGAATCTATAAGCGGATCCAAATATTTTGTGACTTTCACAGACGATTACTCAAGATGCTCCAAGGTATACCTCATGAAACAGAAGAATGAAGTGCTGTGTAAATTCAAGGAATTTGAGAAGACATTCACAAATGAGTGTGGACTAAGCATCCAGAGGCTGAGAACAGACAATGGTGGTGAGTACACCTCAAGGGAGTTTCAAGAATATTTGAAGGTTCAAGGCATCCACCATGAAATGACTGTACCTCACTCATCACAGCAAAACAGAGTTGCTGAAAGAAAAAATAGAACACTCGTTGAAGCAGCAAGGAGCATGTTGTCTCATGCTAAGTTACCAAAGATGTTCTGGGCAGAGGCTGTTGCCACAGCAGCTTACATACAGAACAGGCTGCCTACTTCTGTCCTGAAGGGAGAGACACCGTACCAGAGATGGTGTGGGAAAAAACCTAATGTGGGTCACATGAAGGTGTTTGGCTGTATTGCCTATGCACTTGTCCCAGATGAAGAGAGAAAGAAGCTGGACAAAAAGACTGTGAAGCCGCGCTTCGTGGGATATGCAAACAATGCCAGAGGCTATCGCCTGTACGATGAAGAGAAGAGGAGGATTCTGATCCGTCGAGATGTCGTCTTTGATGAATCCAACTTTAACTTGAAGCAGGAACCGAAAGTACACTGCACAGACACCGAGATAACTATGAAAATAGATGAGAGTGAAACAAAACATGACGAAGTCACTGTTGAGAGCACTGTCAGAAAAAATGACAGAATCAGAAAGCCTCCAATAAGATTTGGATATGATGAGTTTGCTGATGTAGTGACTGTTGATCATTATGCAAACATGTGTTGCGTGACAGAGCCACTCTCACGAAAAGAGGCAATGGAGAGTCCTCATGCAAAAGACTGGCAGGAGGCAGCTGACTTGGAATATGAGTCACTGCTGGAAAACGAGACATGGGACTTAGTCGACTTGCCAAGAGACAGAAAGGCAGTAGGATCCAGATGGGTGTTCAAAGTCAAGCATCGCAGTGATGGAAGAGTGGAACGATACAAGTGTAGACTCGTTGCACAGGGCTACACACAGTTGTATGGCGCTGACTATGATGAAACGTTTTCACCAGTGGTACGATTTAGCTCTATTCGTACATTACTGTCCTTTGCTGTTCAAAAGGGTCTACATGTCCACCAGATGGATGTTGTAACTGCATTCCTCAATGGACACCTGGAAGAAGAAATATACATGGAGCAACCTGAGGGCTTCATCAAAACAGGGCAGGAACATCTGGTATGCAAACTAAAACAATCAATCTATGGACTGAGACAGTCTCCTCGCTGTTGGAACAAGGCTTTTACGGAGTTCATGATGGAAATTGGATTCAAACAGAGCACATCAGACCCCTGCGTGTTTGTGAGATCAAGACAAGAGCTTGAAATACTAGCAGTTTACGTGGATGATTTGATCCTGATTACAGAGTCCACTGAGAGCATGGACGAGCTCAAAGCAGCTCTCAAGGAGTGCTACAAGATGAAAGACATGGGTGAGCTGTCCTACATCCCAGGCATCTCTGTCATCCAAGATAAAGAAAAGAATCGTATCATTCTTCAGCAGAAGCATTACATTGAAGCCATACTTCGGAAGTATGGAATGGATAATGCAAATCCTGTGGCAACTCCTGCAGATGCCAACGTCAGGCTAAAAAGGAGGGATGGTGTCAGTATGTCAGTGCACCAGCATACCTATCAGTCAATGGTTGGAAGTCTGCTGTATGCTGCCATGGCGACAAGACCGGACATAGCTCAAGCTGTGAGTGCTGTGTCGAAGTTCAATGCAAATCCAGATGCTTCACATCTGACTGCTGTAAAGAGGATACTTCGATACTTGAAAGGGACATTAAATCTTGCTCTGAAATATGAGAGCTCAGACTCCGGAGCTTTAATCGGATACTCGGATGCTGACCGGGCTGGAGATCAAGATGATCGCCGGTCAACAACAGGCGACATCTTCCTTCTGAGTGGAGGAGCAGTAAGCTGGCTCAGCAAGAAACAATCAACAGTAGCACTTTCAACAGCAGAAGCTGAATACATCTCACTCAGTCAAGCAGCTCAAGAAGGAATCTGGCTGAAACGACTACTGTGTGATCTCGGTGTAGAGTCTGTGTCCACAGTGATCCTTGAAGATAACCAAGGAGCCATCGCAATTGCAAAGAATCCTGTAAATCACTCCAGGACCAAACACATAGACATTCGCTACCACTATATCCGTGAATGTGTGCAGAATGGACAAATTGAACTGCAATATTGTCCAACAAATGATATGAAAGCGGATATCTTTACCAAGCCACTCGGTAGACAGAGATTTGAATATCTCAGGGGCGAGATCGGACTCTTTTTTATTTAAAAATGCTTGACAGGTGTACGAAGAACGCTGCCGAGTCAAAGCGATTTCTAAAAAATGTGAAAAAGAGTTCCAGTATAACCAATGTGATAGGAATACTGTCTTAAAAATGGGGTGTTAAACAAGTTTACAGTTTTTGTTGTCGTGGAAGAACACAGCTTTGAAATATTATTTTCTCAGGACTTGGTGCTATTGGTAAAAGTAAGTGGGAGTGTTGTAAATGGGCGGTACTTTTACCTATAGGTGGCGCTACTGCTATATCAGTGTGTGACGTCTGCGTGTTTTTGCGTCTGAACAAAGGAAGAAGAACGTTCCGTGTTTTTTTCTTTCATGCTGCCTGCAATAAAGTTCGTTCTTAAAATACAATACTCCAGTCATACGTCCGGGGAATCCATGTCCGCAGAAGGCTCCCATTGGCCGGTCTAAGGGGTCCTGCTGCCTCAAAGATTCCCCGCCTTTGAAAAGAGAAACATTACCTCCGCTTCTCAGCTCAACCGCTCCTCCGCCATGCGCCCTGGTACTCCCGATCCTCGGAGCTCAGGCGACTTGCGTGACGTTCTTCTGCTCTCCTCCCCTCCTCCGCTTCCCCGCTCCTCCCCTCCTCCGCTATTGGCCCTGGTACTCCCGCCCTGGAAGCCCGAACCGCTGGACATATGCGAATCACGGTCTGGGCTTCCGCCCTCCTCTGCTCTTCCGCTCCTCCGCTCCTCCCCTCCTCCGCTAATGGCCCTGGTACTCCCGATCCTGCGAACTCGGGTGAATTGTGTGACGTCCTTCTGCTCTCCTCCCCTCCTTCGCTTCTCCGCTCCTCCGCTTTTCCGCTTTGGGCCCTGGAACCCCGAAACGCTGGACATAAGCGAATCACGGTCCAGGCTTCTGCCCTCCTCCGCTTCTCAAGTCCTCCGCTCCTCCGTATTTGGCCCTGGTAATCCCGATCCTCCGAACTCAGGCGAATTTCGTGACGTGCTTCTGCTCTCCTCCGCTCCTACGCTTTACCGCTTTGGACCCCAGAACCCCCAAACCGCTGGACATAAGCGAATCACGATCCGGGCTTCTTCCCTCCTCCACTCCTCCGCTTTGGGCCCTGGAACCCTCAAACCGCTGGACATAAGCGGATCACGGGCAGGGCTTCTGCCCTCCTCCGCTCCACAACTCATCCGGTACAGGCCCTGGTACTCCATGTCCGCGACCCCCTCCACCTAAACAAGCTGTCACGCACACATACACATACACATAACACACACACACACACACACACACACACACACACACACACACACACACACACACACATAAACACGCACACTCACAGACTTTAACTCATCATAGCTGTGCTAATAGCATTAGCACATCCACAAGCACACAAACATTATCTCATCCACTCATTCACATGTGTTTGCCCTGAGGTCCGGGAACTCCAGTCATACGTCCGGGGGATCCATGTCCGGGGAAGGCTCCCATTGGCCGGTCTAAGGGGTCCTGCTGCCTCAAATCTTCCCCGCCTTTGAAAAGAGAAACATAACGTCCGCTCCTCCGATCCTCCGCTTCTCAGCTCCTCTGCTCCTCCGCTATGGGCCCTGGTACTCCCGATCCTCCGAGCTCAGGCGAATTGCGTGACGTGCTTCTGCTCTCCCCCCTCCTCCGCTTCTCCGTCCCTCCACTTTACCGCTTTTGGCCCTGGAACCCCCGAACCGCTGGACATAAGCGAATCACGGTCCAGGCTTCTGCCCTCCTCAGCTCATCCGGTACAGTGCCTGGTACTCCATGTCCGCGACCCCCTCCACCTAAACAAACTGTCACGCACACATTCACACGCACACACACACACACACACACACACACACACACACGCACACACACACACACACACACACACACACACACACACGCACACATACACACGCACACACACACACACAAACACACACACCTTAACTCATCATAGCTGTGCTAATAGCATTAGCCGAAACGCATCCACAAGCACACAAATATTATCTCATCCACTCATTCACATGTGTTTGCCCAGAGTTCCGGGAACTCCAGTCATACGTCTGGGGGATCTATGTCCGGAGACGGCTCACATTGGCCGGTCTAAGGGGTCCTGCTGCCCCCCAGCTTCCCCGCCTTTGAGAAGAGAAGCATAACTCCGCTCCTCCGCTCCTCCGCTCCTCCGCTTCTCAACTCCTCTGCTCCTCCGCTATGGGCCCTGGTACTCCCGATCCTCCGAAATCAGGCGATTCCGTGACGTGCTTCTTCTCTCCTCCCCTCCTCCACTTTTCCGCTTTGGGCCCTGGAACTCCCGAACCGCTGACATAAGCGAATCACGGTCCAGGCTTCTGCCCCCCTCCGCTCCTCGGCTCCTCCGCTCCTCCGTAATTTGCCCTGGTACTCCCGATCCTGAGAACTCAGGCGAATTGTGTGACGTGTTTCTGCTCTCCTCCCCTCCTCCGCTTCTCCGCTCCTCCGCTTTTCCACTTTGGGCCCCGGAACCCCCGAACCGCTGAACTTAAGCGAATCACGGGCAGGGCTTCTGCCCTCCTCCGCTCCTCAGTACAGCCGGTCCAGGCTATGGTACTCCATGTCCGCGACCCCCTCCACCTAAACAAACTGTCACGCACACGTTCACACGCACACTCACACACAAACACACACACACGCACACCCAGACACACACACACGCACACATACACACGCACACACGCACACACAAACACACACACCTTAACTCATCATAGCTGTGCTAATAGCATTAGCCGAAACGCATCCACAAGCACACAAACATTATCTCATCTACTCATTCACATGTGTGGGCCCAGAGTTCCGGGAACTCCAGTCATACGTCCGGGGGATCTATGTCCGGAGAGGGCTCACATTGGCCGGTGTAAAGGGTCCTGCTGCCCCCCAGCTTCCCCGCCTTTGAGAAGAGAAACATAACTCCGCTCCTCCGCTCCTCAGCTCCTCCGCTCCTCCGCTATGGACCCTGGTACTCCCGATCCTCCGAACTCAGGCGAATTGCTTGACGTGCCTCTGCTCTCCTATAAGCCCCTACACACTTCTAACACGGCTGTTATCACCCTGTTACTGCATTACAATGACACCCATTTGCTTTTGATCTCTGTGTCTGCCACCGTACGGAAAAAGCGGGGGGGGGGGGGGGGGGGGGGGACGGGGGGGGGGGCGGGAGACATAAGGGCATTCGTTCTGTATGTAATCAGAAGTTAATAGTGTTAACGGTTCGCGAGAAATTTTTAATGCTAGACAAAAAAAGAAAATTAAAAGGAAATAATTAAATAAATAGATAGAAAAATCCTCCTCCGCTCAGGGCCCTGGTACTCCTGAACCTCTGGACATAAGCGAATCAGGCTCCAGTCCCTGGTAGTCCCTTTCCGCGGGACTTAGGTGAATTGTGGGCCGGGCTTCCGCTCTCCTCCGCTCCTCCGCTCCTCCGCTCCTCTGCTCCGGGCCCTGGTACTCCCGAACCGCTTGACATAAGCGAATCAGGCTCCAGGCCCTGGTACTCCCTTTCCGCGGGACTCAGGCGAAATGTCGGCCGGACTTCCGCTCTCCTCCGCCCCTCCGCTCCTCCGCTGCTCCGCTCCTCCGCTCCTCCGCTCCTCCGCTCATCCACTCCTCTGCTCCGGGCCCTGGTACTCCCGAACCGCTGGACGTAAGCGAATCAGGCTCCAGGCCCTGGTACTCACTTTCCGCGGGTCTCAGACGAATTGTCGGCCGGGCTTCCGCTCTCCTCCGCTCCTCCGCTCCTCCGCTCATCCACTCCTCTGCCCCGGGCCCTGGTACTCTTGAACTGCTGGCCATAAGCGAATCACGCTCAAGGCTATGGTACTCCCTGTCCGCGGGATTTAGGAGTATTGTGGGCCGTGCTTCCGCTCTCCTCCGCTCCTCTGCTCATCCGCTCCTCCGCACATCCGCTCATCCGCTCATCCGCTCATCCCCTCTTCCGCTCCTCCGCTCCAGGCCCTGGTACTCCTGAACTGCTAGACAGAAATGAATCACGCTCAAGGCCCTGGTCTCACAAACCGAGGGACTTAGGCGAATTGTGGCCCTGACTTCCGCTCTCCTCCGCTCCCACGCTTTTCCGCTCTTCCGCTCATCCGCTCCTCCGCTCCCCCGCTCCGGGCCCTAGTACTCCCGAACCGCTGGACATTAGCGAATCAGGCTCCAGGCCCTGTACTCCCTTTCCGCGGGACTTAGGCAAATTGTCGGCCGGGCTCCTCCGCTCCTCCGCTCCTCCGCTCCTCCGCTCCTCCACACCTGTCCCTGGCACTCCTGAACTGCTGGACATCATTAAAGCACGCTCCAGGCCCTGGTACTCCCTGTCCTTGGGAACCCCCCCCCCCCCCCCACCCACCAAAACAAATTCTCACACACACATAAACACACGCACACACACGCACACACACACACACACACACACACACACACACACAAACACACACACAAACACACACACACACACACACAGACACACACACAGACACACACCCAGACACACACAGACACACCCAGACACACACACACACACACACACACACACACACACACACACACCTGAACTCATCATAGCTGTGCAAATAGCATTGGCCGAAACGTATCCACAACAAAACAAACATTAGCTCATCCACTCATTCACATATGTGTGTGCCTAGAGGTACGGGAGCTCCAGTCATACGTCCGGGTGATCTATGTCCAGAGAAGGCTCACATTGGCCGGTCTAAGGGGTTCTTCTGCCCCCAAGCTTCCCCGCCTCTGAGAGGAGAAACATTACCTCCGCTCCTCCGCTTCTCAGCTCATCCGCTCGAGGCCCCGGTACTCCCTGTCCGCGACCCCCCCCCACCTAAACAAATTCACACTCACACACACGCACACACACACACGCACAGACACACACACACACACACACAAACACAACTTAACTCATCATAGCTGTGCTGATAGCATTCGCCGAAACGCGCCCCCCCCACACCACCACCACCACCACCACCCCACACACATTAGCTCCTCCATTCATTCACATGTACACGCCGGCTGCTCCGGGAGCTCCACGCCGACGTTTCGGTGATCGATGTCCGCAGAAGGTGCACCATTGCCGGTCTGCGGTGTCCTGTAGACCCCCCCCCCCCTCCATACACACATGCAATACGCCTTGAAACGCATCGCTCGCACCGACGCGGGGAATCCTTTACCCTACTTCCACAACAACGGCGAGAATCGCGTTGCGTCGGAAGGGGGGGGGCGGGGGGGCATTAAGGGGGGGAGCGAGAGAGACATGGAGATTTTCTCAGCCTCTCATTCTTTTTTTTTTTTTTTTAATTGAACATAAATAGTACACACAACTATACAAATGTACAAATAAACATGGCAAGGTAGCACTGAATGTCAATGAAACAACCAGGCATGAGGAAGCAAAGGACATAAGGACATTCGTTCTGTATGTAATCAGAAGTTAATAGTGTTAACGGTTTGTGAGAAATTTACAGTGCTAGACAAAAAAAGAAATTAAAATGAAATAATTAAATCAATAGATAGACTAATAAAAAATTAAAACGAAAAAAAGATTGCAAGGGGAGTACAACATGTAATTAAGTTGGCGACTCACAAGGAATCTCAGATATCAAACTGTATATTTTTTGTTGATTATATATAGACATATACAAAACAAACATATATTGTTTGTTGTTGTTTATTTTTGGGATATATTGAGGAATATTTGTTGGAAAGGAGTCACAATCGCTTTTTGACAATGTCGAAGTGTATAGGTGGCGATAGAATTTAAAGATTTCTGTGGAAATTATAGCCTCATCTGTAATTTCCTTGTTGTTAAGACGGGCTTCCGCTTTGCTCCGCTCCTCCGCTCCTCCGCGCCTCCGCTGCGGAACCAGGTACTACCGATCCGCCGGACTCAGGTGAATTGAGGACAGGGCTTTTGCTGTCCTCCGCTTCTCCGCTTTTGGCCCTGGAACTCCCGAACCGCTGGACATAGGCGAATCACGGTCCGGGCTTCTGCCCTCCTCCGCTCCTCACCTCATCCGCTCCAGGCCCTGGTACTCCCTGTCCGCGGGCCCCCCCCCCCCCCCCCACCACCACCACCACCACCACCAAAACAAACTCTCACACACAGATAAACACACGCACACACACACACACACACACACACACACAGACACACACACACCAACACACACACACACACACACACACACACACACACCTGAACTCATCATAGCTGTGCTAATAGCATTGGCCAAAACGTATCCACAACAAAAGAAACATTAGCTCATCCACTCATTCACATATGTGTGTGCCTAGAGGTGCGGGAGCTCCAGTCATACGTCCGGGTGATCTATGTCCGGAGAAGGCTCACATTGGCCGGTCTAAGGGGTTCTTCTGCCCCCAAGCTTCCCCGCCTCTGAGAGGAGAAACATTAACTCCGCTCCTCCGCTTCTCAGCTCATCCGCTCGAGGCCCCGGTACTCCCTGTCCGCGACCCCCCCCCACCTAAACAAATTCACACTCACACACACGCACACACACACACACACAGACACACACGCACACACACACACACACACACACAAACACACCTTAACTCATCATAGCTGTGCTAATAGCATTAGCCGAAACGCATCCACAACCAAACTGTTATGTTTAAGTTCGCAGCTTCTTCGTTTTCCATGTTTCGGAAGGAATTCACAAGTTTGCCTTGTTTGAATCGTCTTTTATTTTCTTCTTCACAGCTCCGGGAATCAACATCGGTTAGCCATGGGACATTTACAGTACAGAGTGAGGGAAAAATTCCCGCCAGCACCGCTATACCAAAAAAAAAACACTGACGTAGAAGTTAACGTCAAGTTAGCTGAACAGTCGCGAAAAACTAAAACAAGTCCCAAACCTTGTCATAAAGTGCCATGCATTTCCTGAGAGTAGATACAAATACAACATATGTATACTAGAATGTAAACTCAAATAAAACTAATGAGATCACCTATCTCAACACCCCCTCTTGATCTCAACATCCAAAAAAAAACTTTGGACATTTGAATTTCCAAAGAACCACTTTTTGAATTTTTCTATTTTTACCTTTGTCATGAGTTTTGTCGAGATGTCTGCCAACATGTCCTCTGATGGACAATAGATAAGATTTATTTAACCCTCACTGAGTGCTTCACGAATGAAATGATATTTTACATCAATGTGTTTTGACCTTTGGCTGTTTACAGGATTCTTACTCAGTGCGATGGCCCCCTGATTGTCTCCGTAGATTGTTGTGCAACTGTACATTTTGTTGTCCATACCGTTTAACAGTTGAGACAGGTACATGTTTTCTTGTGCGGTGGTGGCTCGGCCGATGTATTCAGCCTCACATGTTGACAGGGCCACTGTGGGCTGTTTCCTTGACTTCCATGCAATGGCTGGGCCTTGTTTTGTTAAACTGAAACAGTAGCCTGTAGTGCTACGTCTGTCTTCGACAGACGAAGACAGACGATGCCCAGTCTGAATCACTGTAAGCTATCAGGTTCAAATCCTCCTTATTTGTCTTGAAACTTAGTTCATAATCAGCTGTCCCCTTCAAATACCTCAGGACATGTTTTGCAGCTACTAAGTTTTCTACTTTTGGCATTGCCAGATTCTGTGATAGTTTGCTCACTATCCAGCTGATATCAGGTCTGGTGCAAGTCATGGCATAAATAAGACTGCCTACAATCTCACGATATTCTTTGGGGTCGACAGGTTCACTTTGCTCATTTTCATCAGCTACAGGGATGCCCTCTAATTTTTTGCTCACTTGGAGTAGATCTTGCTTTACATTCTGACATTCCAAATCTCTCTAGCATTTTTAGGATGTACATGGTCTGGTTCATTTTGATTTCATCCCCCTTTTGTTCAAATTGTATGCCCAAAAAATATGATAGTTTCCCCAGGTCTTTCATGTTGAACTTGAATTTCATGTTCTGTTTAAATGTGCTGAGTGCATCATTGCTGCTTGCTGCAATAATTAAATCTTCTTCTTCTTTCGGCTTTTCCCGTCAGGGGTCGCCACAGCGAGTCAACCTTCTCCATCTAACCCTATTCTCTGTATCTTCCTCTCTCACACCAGCTACCTTCATATCCTCTCTCACTACGTCCATAAATCTTCTCTTTGGTCTTCCTCGAGACCTATTGCCTGGCAGCTCCATTTCCAGCATCCGTCTACCAATATATTCACTATCTCTTCTCTGTACATGACCGAACCATCTCAGTCTGGCTTCTCTGACCTTCTCTCCAAAACATCAAACATGTGCCGTCCCTCTGATAAACTCATTCCTGATCCTATCCATCCTGGTCACTCCCAAAGAGAACCTCAACATCTTCATCTCTGCAACCTCTAGTTCTGTCTGCTGTCTTTTGGTCATTGGAACAGTTTCTAGTCCAAACATCATCGCTGGTCTCACCACTGTCTTGTACACCTTTCCTTTTATTCTGGCCGATAGTCTTCTATCACATAGTACCCCTGACACTTTTCTCCAGCCATTCCAACCTGCTTGGACCCGTCTCTTCACCTCTTTTACGCACTCTCCGTTGCTCTGGACTGTTGACCCTAAGTACCTGAAATCCTCCAGCTTCTTGATCTCCACTCCCTGTAGCCTCACCGCTCCACCCGAGTTCCTCTCGTTCACACACATATATTCTGTCTTGCTGTGACTAACTTTCATTCCTCTCCTTTCCAGAGCATACCTCCACCTCTCTAGATTTTCCTCTACCTGTTGTCTGCTCTCACTACAGATCACAATGTCATCCGCAAACATCATGGTCCATGGGGATTCCTGTCTAACCTCATCTGTCAGCCTACCCATCACCATTGCGAACAAGAAGGGGCTCAGAGCTGATCCCTGATGGAGTCCCACCTCCACCTTGAACTTCTCCTGCACCAGTCTAACATACTTCTCTGCCACTCCAGACTTCCTCATACAATACCAGAGCTCCTCTCTTGGCACCCTGTCATATGCTTTTTCTAGGTCTACGAAAACGCAATGCAGCTCCCTCTGGCCTTCTCTGTACTTTTCTATTAGCATTCTCAACGCAAATACTGCATCTGTAGTACTCTTCCTAGGCATGAAGCCATACTGCTGTTCACAAATGCTGACTTCTGCTCTCAGTCTAGTTTCCACTACTCTTTCCCATAACTTCATTGTATGGCTCATCAACTTTATCCCTCTGTAGTTGCCACAATTCTGCACATCCCCTTTATTCTTAAAAATAGGCACCATCACACTTTGTCTCCATTCTTCAGGCATCTTCTCACTCTCTAAGATCCTGTTGAATAATCTAGTCAGAAAATCTACCGCTGCCTCTCCTAGACACTTCCACACCTCCACAGGTATATCATCAGGACCAACTGCTTTTCCACTCTTCATCCTCTTCAATGCCTTCCTCACTTCACTTTTACTCATTTTTGCTACTTTGTGGTCTACAATAATCACCTCTTCTACCCTTGCCTCTCTTTCATTTTCCACATTCATCAGCTCTTCAAAGTACTCTTTCCATCTTCCTGTCACTCTTCTAGCATCTGTCAATACATTTCCCTCTCTGTCCTTTATCACCCGGACCTGCTGTACATCCTTTCCATCTTTATCTCTCTGTTTCGCCAACTTGTATAGATCATTTTCAGCCTCCTTACTATCCAACCGAGCATACAAGTCATCATAAGCCCTTTGTTTTGCCTTTGCTACCTCTATCTTTACCTTTCGCCGCAGCTCCCTGAACTCCTGTCTGTTCTCTTCAGTCCTCTCAGTATCCCACTTCTTCTTCGCTAACCGCTTTCTCTGTATACACTCCTGCACTTCCTCATTCCACCACCAAGTCTCCTTATCTACTTTCCTTCCAGATGACACACCAAGTACTCTTCTACCTGTCTCCCTGATCACACTAGCTGTTGTTGTCCAATCATCTGGAAGCTCTCCCTGACCACCCAGACCCTTTCTCAACTCCTCCCTGAAAACCATGCAACACTCTGCTGCAATAATCAAATCATCTACCCAAAGCAAATCTTCTCCACGGCTCTAAACTCGTTCGTCGCCGCTACTCGGGGAACACCGGATGGCTTTCTCCCTCCGCTTCCTTACATTTTATGTCCGCTAGATGGCGGCATCCGACAGTGCACAGCGCTTGGAGCTCCAGCAGGTGATCTGGCTGCTGTGTATGAGAGGAATAAACGAGTGGGGCCGTGAGTGCAATAAATCCCCCTCCACTTCTTACATGGATGTTATCACCCTGTTACTGTATTTTAGCGATACCGCTGTGTTTTCCACCATAATGTTAAGCCGATTTTTAAACATTAAAAACCAAATTGCTCGATTCAGTGACACCGAGGCCGTGAGTGGAGGACTTATGGAGTTGACTCCTTCGCTTATTCATATGTGCATGTCTGGTGCTCCCGGAGCTTCACGCCGACGACACGGGGATCCGTGTCCGAAGAAGGTGCACCTTGGCCGGTCTGCGGGATCCTGTTGACCGGAAGCTGAGACTGGCCCTTGGAAATAACACGGAAAATAATTGAGAGCATATTTCTCAGTTAACAACGCCCCCACTTGCTCTCATATTATTGGTATCTTTGCCCATTTACATCAAAATAAAATACTCATGACCCAAACAACAAACAACAACTTTGAAAAATTCAACAACTTAAACTGTGATGCAGGCTTTGTCATAACATGTGCCGGCATCTCTTGTGTTGGACAATACTGTAGGGCTACCTTTCCACATATTTTCTTTGTGACATCTTAACACACTCTTCTGACTGACATATTTTCTGGGTATTGATTTTGATCACTTTGCCCATGTCCTTCATTTTAAATCTAGCTGTAAGCATGATTTTCACCTCTTTCATTACTTCCTCATCACTCGCAGCTATGATTAAATCATCTACCCATATTATGATGATGACCTTGTCATTTTGGTTTTCTTTGACATAAACACAATGATCTGCTTCATTCTGAATAAAGTCATTGTCAATCAAGTAAGAATGGAGCATCAGATCCCAATGACGACCGGCTTGTTCAGGGACGTATAGTGACTTTTTAAGTTTACACACCAGCTTCTGTTTTTTATTTGTCACTTCATACCCTTCTGGTTGTTCTACACAGAGCTCACAATCTATGGGTGCATGAAGATAGGCTGTCTTTACATCCATTTGGTGTAAGAACAAATTTTCCGGAACTGATTTCTGCATGAACACCCTCACACTTGTCATATTTGCTGTTGGAGAAAATGTTTCCTCGAAATCCGTGCCATACTTTTGACTGTAGCCCTTAGCAACATACCGAGCTTTATATTTGTTTGTGCCATCTTCATTTCTTTTTAGCGCTTACGCCCCCCACCCCCCACCCCCACCCCCACTGCACACTTGCCTTGGGGTAGCTGTGTTAGGGTAAAAGTGTTCTTCTCTCTCAATGACTCCATCTCTTCGTCCATAGATTTCATCCACTTGTCAGCATTGAGGGAACTCCTTGCCTCTTTAAATGTCTAACTGATCATCATCATCATCATCATCATCATCATCATCATCATCATCATCATCCTGGTCTGAGCTCATCTCTGTCTGGGTTTGTTGCTCTGGAGATGGGTTCGACACAAATTTTAGCAGTCTGTTTTAGTACTCTTTCACTATTTGGATAATATACAAAATAAGCTGGACTATTTTTGTCATATCCAATGAAAACTCCCTTCTCACCTCTTGAGTCAAGTTTCTTTTTGTTGTGCTTGTATGCATAGCACACAGCACCAAACTTTTGCATTTGTGACACATTTGGTATCTTTCCCGTCAAGCCGAAACGCCCCCCCCCCCCCCCCACCACCACCACCACCACACACACATTAGCTCCTCCATTCATTCACATGTACACGCCGGCTGCTCCGGGAGAATGTTTTAATTTTTTCAACACTTATTGGGACTTGATGTTCATTTTTCAAAACTAAGGTTGTGTCATCTGCCAGCTGGCTAATAACAATTTCTGTCCCCAACATTATTTCTGTCCGACACACACACACACACACACACACACACACACACACACACACACACACACACACACAGACACACACACACACACACGCCTTAATTCCACTCTTTTATATACGCATGTCTGGAGTTCCGGGAGCTCGTTCTCAACGTTCTGGGGATAATCATAGCTGTGCTGATAGCATTAGCCGAAACGCCCCCCCCCCCCCCCCCCCCACACCACCACCACCACCACCACCACCCCCCACACACACATTAGCTCCTCCATTCATTCACATGTACACGCCGGCTGCTCCGGGAGCTCCACGCCGACGTTTCGGTGATCGATGTCCGCAGAAGGTGCACCATTGCCGGCCTGCGGTATCCTGTAGACCCCCCCCCCTCCATACACACATGCAATACGCCTTGAAACGCATCGCTCGCACCGACGCGGGGAATCCTTTACCCTACTTCCACAACAACGGCGAGAATCACATTGCGTCGGCCGCCGTGAGGAAGAGGGGGGGGGGCATTAAGGGGGGGAGAGAGAGAGACATGGAGATTTTCTCAGCCTCTCATTCTTTTTTTTTTTTTTTTTAATTGAACATAAATAGTACACACAAATATACAAATGTACAAATAAACATGGCAAGGTAGAACTGAATGTCAATGAAACAACCAGGCATGAGGAAGCAATGGACATAAGGACATTCGTTCTGTATGTAATCAGAAGTTAATAGTGTTAACGGTTTGTGAGAAATTTACAATGCTAGACAAAAAAAGAAATTAAAAGGAAATAATTAAATCAATAGATAGACAAAATAAAAAATTAAAACGAAAAAAGATTGCAAGGGGAATACAACATGTAATTAAGTTGGCGATTCACAAGGAATCTCGGACATCAAACTGTATATTTTTTGTTGTTTATATATAAACATATACAAAACAAACATATGTTGTTTGTTGTTGTTTATTTTTGGGATATATTGAGGAATATTTGTTGGAAAGGAGTCACAATCGCTTTTTGATAATGTCGAAGTGTATAGGTGGCTATAGAATTTAAAGATTTCTGTGGAAATTATAGCCTCATCTGTAATTTCCTTGTTGTTAAGACGGGCTTCCGCTTTGCTCCGCTCCTCCGCTCCTCCGCTCTTCCGCTCCGGGCCCTGGAACTCCCGATCTGCGGGACTTCGGTGAATTCCGGGCCAGTCTTCTGCTCTTCTGCTCTCCTCCGCTTCTTCGCTCCCCCGCTTTGGACCCTGGAACTCCCGAACTGGGCCGGGCTTCTGCCCTCCGCCTCTCCTCTGCTCATCCGCTCCAGGCCCTGGCACTCCCTGTCATCCAGTCATTCGCATGTGCGTGCCCGGAAGTCCAGGAGCTCCACTCAAACGTCCGGGGGATAAGGGTAAGGGGTCCTGCTCCCCCCCCCCCCTCGCCGCCTCTGAGAAGAGAAACATCTCCTCCGCTCCTCCGCTTCTCAGCTCCTCCGCTCCTCCGCTGCGGAACCAGGTACTACCGATCCGCCAGACTCAGGTGAATTGCGGACAGGGCTTTTGCTGTCCTCCGCTCCTCCGCTTTGGGCCCTGGAACCCCCGAACCGCTGGACATAAGCGAATCACGGTCCAGGCTTCTGCCCTCCTCCGCTCCTCAGCTCATCCGGTACAGTGCCTGGTACTCCATGTCCGCGACCCCCTCCACCTAAACAAACTGTCACGCACACATTCACACGCACACACACACGCACACACACACACACACGCACACATACACACGCACACACACACACACAAACACACACACCTTAACTCATCATAGCTGTGCTAATAGCATTAGCCGAAACGCATCCACAAGCACACAAATATTATCTCATCCACTCATTCACATGTGTTTGCCCAGAGTTCCGGGAACTCCAGTCATACGTCTGGGGGATCCATGTCCGGAGTATGCTCACATTAGTGTCCGTTTTTGTGGCTCCTGCCACGGGACCGGACTTTGTTGTCCCGGTGTGTTCAGATTATCATTCAGGGAAAAACGTCACAACGGCCAGGAACTAATCAAGCAAGAATGGTTTATTCAAAGTCAGGAAAATACACTTACGAGATATCCCGGGCCAGAATGAATGTCACCCCGCGAGGATCGTTCGGCTCCTCTAGACACCCGCTGAGACGCGTCCAGTCGAATGTGTAGATGAAGAAGTTCTGGCCCCGATCCAAAGGATCAGGCTCATTTTATACCTTTTGGCCAAAAGGGTCGGAGGGAGTCCTGACAATGGCTTCCCCGACCCCCCCCGGTTTTACGTTCTCTAGGAGTGCGACCATCTGGGGTGCGGGCGTCGTAAACTGCGCTTCGATCAGAGCTGTTGGTCGGAGGAAGTTTTGATAAACTTCCTTCGACCCCTGGTTTACGCTCTCTTGGACTGTGAGCACCTGGGTTGTGTAAAACCGTGCTTTGATCGAAGTCGCGGTTCGGAAGAAGTCCTGATAATTATTTCCTCCGACCCCTGGCTATCCCTGGGGGTTGTCATTGGTAAAGGAGGGCACTCCTGGTAAACTTCTCCTGATCCCCTCGGTTTTATGCTCCCTAGGAGTGGGACCATCTGGGGTACGGGCCTCGTAAACTGCGCTTCGATCAGAGCTGTTGGTCGGAGGAAGTTTTGATAAACTTCCTTTGACCCCTGGTTTACGCTCTTTTGGAATATGAGCACCTGAGTTGTGTAAACCCGTGCTTTGATCGAAGTCGCGGTTCGGAAGAAGTCCTGATAATGACTTCCTCCGACCCCTGGCTCTAGTCGATTATCCCCGGGGGGTGTCATTGGAACAACAGGGTAGCGCATTTCTTCACCTTACATGATGGGGTCTCGCAGTTACATTTTACAGTCTTTGCAATTGATAGTGGAATAATGATGTGAGGTTTGGAGATTCTATAATTTGACGTAGGAGATTTTGCAAGTCCCTCTCTTGATGTGAGCGTCCCCACGTCACACAAGGACTACAAAAAATAAGTAAATACAACAATGCATGCAAACACAAGGTATTATAACGGAATATTCTGACAATCCCTCTCTTGGTGTGACTTTGTCACACCACAACTTCTGAGAATGATCTAGCACAGTATGCCAGGGTGTAGACTTCATCATTCTGGTGTTCTTAATCGCGTGATTGTTTTAGCTTTGCGATCTTTCTGTATGTTTGGTCCTCTGTCAGGTGCCTTCTTCGTGTTGTGCGTCAGGATCGTGTTGCGGTGAGTTCAGAGGTGCACACGTGCCTCACCGACTTTTTCTAAAAGTGTTTTTCTTCAGACAGCCGGAGGTGTGTCTCCGACCGCCCCTTTCGACTCTTTATTCTTCGTCTTTGCTTTTGCTTGGAGGTCCAGTCTTCTGCTGGTAACGCGATGTTCCGAGGAGGGGGAACTGCCTTGGCGCAGTGGTTGAGGTGGAACCACGTCTTATGGCCCTCTACCTGTAGGCTGTGCGATGTCCGTTGTTGCACTCTGAGGGGGCCGTACCACCTTGGCGTCCACCGGCTGCTCTTGAACCTCTTCACATACACCCAGTCGAGAGCCTCGTCGTCTTGGTCCGGTTTTTCTTTGTCTGGTCCAGGCCTGCATTCACTTCGTCTTGCTCCTTTTGGGTAGTGCTACTTGGTTCTGAAGGAGAGGCAGACGGCATGACCATCTCTCTTGCTCTGTTCTTCACGTCCGGCCCCTCATTATCAGTGTCTTCATCGTCTGTTGGGAGGAGTTGTCCCCTCCCCTTTACTGTCCCGGTAATTTGAAACATGGGGAGGAGACTAGTTGAGGGAGCTGCGGGGGAGTCGCTGGGGGTGGAGTAAGGAGGAGGCAGGCTGGGGTGGAGTAGCCGTCTCATCTGAGTTTGATGTTTTGCCTTTCCTGAACATGCGGTCGGGGTGGTGGTGACAGCTGCGGCTTTAGTGCAGCCCTCTGTTTGTCCCTCCATTTTTGCCACAAGGTTTGCAATATGTGGTAACATACTTACTCGTTCTGAGACAATATCACCTTTCTTGGCCCACTTCCCAGTGTTGCGCCTCCATTTAGGCACGCTACATTCTTCCTCCCACCTGGCTTTACAATAAGATATTTCCATTTTTCCGCTTAATAACTGTGTCTTAAACATTCTTGTTAAAGGTCCGGTGTAATCTGGTTTTGGCCAATAAGTTCGCTTTTTCTCTTGTTTTTCAAATTGTTTAAGTTTTACGGTCATCATCTGGGGGGTGGTGGTGTACACCCCAGACGTGAGCGTTTCTACAATCATATTCCATCTATCGGCGAAGGTGGGGGAACCACCTTTACCCTCCTCCGCCAGCACCATCTTACGATCAGTTTTCTTTGTCATTCACACAGCAATCTGCACTTTCACGCCTACTTCAACAGGCTGCCAGTTTACGTTTGCACCGTTAGGTTTCCACTGACACTGCTGCTTCAGCGATCCGGCACAGCATTCACACACAGAATTCAATATACGTATATTATAACCCTTATCCTTATCCCCCCCCCCTTTTTTTTTTTCCTGATGTTCTATTGTTTTTTGTCTTCCTGATGTTCTATTGTTTTTTGTCTTCCTAATATTCCATTGTTTTTTGTCTTTCTTTGGCTTTTTGAACACTAACAGTCAGCACGGAGTGATAACTCCCGATTGCCCTGTTAGGTGGGGTCGTAAAACCCCCACTGCGCTTTATTGCCAGTGTCTCAGAGATTTCCTTAATCTCGACTGGTCTCAGACTCAGCCACCATAAATTTTCTATATTATTTCATTCTTTTTGGTTACCAAAACAAAAAAAAAAAATAAAATAAATAATGGGAACGGTATTTTGAACACTAGCGATCCACACGGCGCGATCAGTTCCGCTGATCCACTAGGTGGAGTTTCCGGCTCCCACTGTCTTCTTTCACAGTGTCTCAGAGGTTCTCCTAACCTCGACCAATCCTACATCACATCATCTCCTCCCTTTCCTCGGGGGCGATCTTTTGAACACTAACGTCGGCACAGACCATTGTCTCACTATGTCTGATATTCCGTTAGGTGGAGTTTTCGGCTCCCACTGTCTTCTTTCACAGTGTCTCAGAGGTTTTCCTAACCTCGACTGGTTATGGATTGATCACCGTTCTCCAGGAGTCCTCGACTCCTCCGGAGGTTCTCTCTCAACCTCAACTTCACTTTACTTCGGATCCCACACAATAACCCTCTGACTCCCCACTTTGATCGATTAGTTCCTCTCCGTCTCTTGTTTTCCCGATTTATTTTCAAATTTCGGTTTTTAGTTTTTTCCCAATTCCAGGCTCTACTCTGTATCAGATTACGGTCATCCGTTGATTCCAGTAATTTATAATATCCAATCACAGTTTTTGGAAAAGGAAACTGCTTACCTTTAGTTGCGCGCGCTGTTTGGAATCGACAGTTTCCGTCCTCGAATACCTTCGAGCCTGCTTTTTTCCCGCTGAGAAATCACGTCGGGAAGACCACACCAGTTGACAATCACATTTGATAATCACGTCAGGGTCACCAATTTGTCCGTTTTTGTGGCTCCTGCCACGGGACCGGACTTTGTTGTCCCGGTGTGTTCAGATTATCATTCAGGGAAAAACGTCACAACGGCCAGGAACTAATCAAGCAAGAATGGTTTATTCAAAGTCAGGAAAATACACTTACGAGATATCCCGGGCCAGAATGAATGTCACCCCGCGAGGATCGTTCGGCTCCTCTAGACACCCGCTGAGACGCGTCCAGTCGAATGTGTAGATGAAGAAGTTCTGGCCCCGATCCAAAGGATCAGGCTCATTTTATACCTTTTGGCCAAAAGGGTCGGAGGGAGT